>NC_092391.1:26434650-26457150 GCF_030028105.1 Mobula birostris | reverse complement strand
GACAAGCTGGGCTAATGGTAGTCAGAGAGACAAACTGGGCTAACGGTACAGTCAGAGAGAAGCTGGGCTAACGGTACAGTCAGAGACAAGCTGGGTTAATGGTACAGTCAGAGAGAAGCTGGGCTAACGGTACAGTCAGAGACAAGCTGGGCTAACAGTACAGTCAGAGACAAGCTGGGTTAATGGTACAGTCAGAGAGAAGCTGGGCTAATGGTAGTCACAGAGACAAGCTGGGCTAATGGTACAGTCAGAGAGAAGCTGGGCTAATGGTACAGTCAGCGACAAGCTGGACTAATGGTAGTCAGAGAGACAAACTGGGCTAACGGTACAGTCAGAGACAAACTTGGCTAATGGTACAGTCAGAGACAAACTGGGCTAACAGTACAGTCAGAGAGACAAACTGGGCTAACGGTACAGTCAGAGAGAAGCTGGGCTAACGATACGGTCAGAGAGAAGCTGGGCTAACGGTACAGTCAGAGACAAGCTGCGCTAATGGTACAGTTAGAGAGAAGCTGGGCTAACGGTACAGTCAGAGACAAGCTGGGCTAACGGTACAGTCAGAGAGAAGCTGAGCTAATGGTACAGTCAGCGACAAGCTGGGCTAATGGTAGTCAGAGAGACAAACTGGGCTAACGATACAGTCAGAGAGAAGCTGGGCTAACGGTACAGTCAGAGACAAGCTGCGCTAATGGTACAGTTAGAGAGAAGCTGGGCTAACGGTACAGTCAGAGACAAGCTGGGCTAACGGTACAGTCAGAGAGAAGCTGAGCTAACGGTACAGTCAGCGACAAGCTGGGCTAATGGTAGTCAGAGAGACAAACTGGGCTAACGATACAGTCAGAGAGAAGCTGGGCTAACGGTACAGTCAGAGACAAGCTGGGCTAACGGTACAGTCAGAGACAAGCTGGGTTAACGATACAGTCAGAGAGAAGCTGGGCTAACGGTACAGTCAGAGACAAGCTGGGCTAACAGTACAGTCAGAGACAAGCTGGGTTAATGGTACAGTCAGAGAGAAGCTGGGCTAACGGTACAGTCAGAGACAAGCTGGGCTAACAGTACAGTCAGAGACAAGCTGGGCTAACGGTACAGTCAGAGAGAAGCTGAGCTAACGGTACAGTCAGCGACAAGCTGGGCTAATGGTAGTCAGAGAGACAAACTGGGCTAACGATACAGTCAGAGAGAAGCTGGGCTAACGGTACAGTCAGAGACAAGCTGGGCTAACGGTACAGTCAGAGACAAGCTGGGTTAATGGTACAGTCAGAGAGAAGCTGGGCTAACGGTACAGTCAGAGACAAGCTGGGCTAACAGTACAGTCAGAGACAAGCTGGGTTAATGGTACAGTCAGAAAGAAGCTGGGCTAATGGTAGTCACAGAGACAAGCTGGGCTAATGGTACAGTCAGAAAGAAGCTGGGCTAACGGTACAGTCAGAGACAAGCTGGGCTAACAGTACAGTCAGAGACAAGCTGGGTTAATGGTACAGTCAGAGAGAAGCTGGGCTAATGGTAGTCACAGAGACAAGCTGGGCTAATGGTACAGTCAGAGAGAAGCTGGGCTAATGGTACAGTCAGCGACAAGCTGGGCTAATGGTAGTCAGAGAGACAAACTGGGCTAACGGTACAGTCAGAGAGAAGCTGGGCTAACGGTACAGTCAGAGACAAGCTGGGTTAATGGTACAGTCAGAGAGAAGCTGGGCTAACGGTACAGTCAGAGACAAGCTGGGCTAACAGTACAGTCAGAGACAAGCTGGGTTAATGGTACAGTCAGAGAGAAGCTGGGCTAATGGTAGTCACAGAGACAAGCTGGGCTAATGGTACAGTCAGAGAGAAGCTGGGCTAATGGTACAGTCAGCGACAAGCTGGACTAATGGTAGTCAGAGAGACAAACTGGGCTAACGGTACAGTCAGAGACAAACTTGGCTAATGGTACAGTCAGAGACAAACTGGGCTAACAGTACAGTCAGAGAGACAAACTGGGCTAACGGTACAGTCAGAGAGAAGCTGGGCTAACGATACGGTCAGAGAGAAGCTGGGCTAACGGTACAGTCAGAGACAAGCTGCGCTAATGGTACAGTTAGAGAGAAGCTGGGCTAACGGTACAGTCAGAGACAAGCTGGGCTAACGGTACAGTCAGAGAGAAGCTGAGCTAATGGTACAGTCAGCGACAAGCTGGGCTAATGGTAGTCAGAGAGACAAACTGGGCTAACGATACAGTCAGAGAGAAGCTGGGCTAACGGTACAGTCAGAGAGAAGCTGGGCTAACGGTACAGTCAGAGACAAGCTGGGTTAATGGTACAGTCAGAGAGAAGCTGGGCTAACGGTACAGTCAGAGACAAGCTGGGTTAATGGTACAGTCAGAAAGAAGCTGGGCTAACAGTACAGTCAGAGACAAGCTGGGTTAATGGTACAGTCAGAAAGAAGCTGGGCTAATGGTAGTCACAGAGACAAGCTGGGCTAATGGTACAGTCAGAGAGAAGCTGGGCTAACGGTACAGTCAGAGACAAGCTGGGCTAACAGTACAGTCAGAGACAAGCTGGGTTAATGGTACAGTCAGAGAGAAGCTGGGCTAATGGTAGTCACAGAGACAAGCTGGGCTAATGGTACAGTCAGAGAGAAGCTGGGCTAACGGTACAGTCAGAGACAAGCTGGGCTAACAGTACAGTCAGAGACAAGCTGGGTTAATGGTACAGTCAGAGAGAAGCTGGGCTAACGGTACAGTCAGAGACAAGCTGGGCTAACAGTACAGTCAGAGACAAGCTGGGTTAATGGTACAGTCAGAGAGAAGCTGGGCTAATGGTAGTCACAGAGACAAGCTGGGCTAATGGTGCAGTCAGAGAGAAGCTGGGCTAATGGTACAGTCAGCGACAAGCTGGACTAATGGTAGTCAGAGAGACAAACTGGGCTAACGGTACAGTCAGAGACAAACTTGGCTAATGGTACAGTCAGAGAGAAACTTGGCTAATGGTACAGTCAGAGACAAACTGGTCTAACAGTACAGTCAGAGAGACAAACTGGGCTAACGGTACAGTCAGAGAGAAGCTGGGCTAACGATACGGTCAGAGAGAAGCTGGGCTAACGGTACAGTCAGAGACAAGCTGCGCTAATGGTACAGTTAGAGAGAAGCTGGGCTAACGGTACAGTCAGAGACAAGCTGGGCTAACGGTACAGTCAGAGAGAAGCTGAGCTAACGGTACAGTCAGCGACAAGCTGGGCTAATGGTAGTCAGAGAGACAAACTGGGCTAACGATACAGTCAGAGAGAAGCTGGGCTAACGGTACAGTCAGAGACAAGCTGGGCTAACGGTACAGTCAGAGACAAGCTGGGTTAATGGTACAGTCAGAGAGAAGCTGGGCTAACGGTACAGTCAGAGACAAGCTGGGCTAACAGTACAGTCAGAGACAAGCTGGGTTAATGGTACAGTCAGAAAGAAGCTGGGCTAATGGTAGTCACAGAGACAAGCTGGGCTAATGGTACAGTCAGAGAGAAGCTGGGCTAACGGTACAGTCAGAGACAAGCTGGGCTAACAGTACAGTCAGAGACAAGCTGGGTTAATGGTACAGTCAGAGAGAAGCTGGGCTAATGGTAGTCACAGAGACAAGCTGGGCTAATGGTACAGTCAGAGACAAACTGGGCTAACGGTACAGTCAGAGACAAACTGGGCTAATGGTACAGTCAGGGACAAGCTGGGCTAACAGTACAGTCAGAGACAAGCTGGGTTAATGGTACAGTCAGAGAGAAGCTGGGCTAATGGTAGTCAGAGAGACAAACTGGGCTAACGGTACAGTCAGAGAGAAGCTGGGCTAACGGTACAGTCAGAGACAAACTGGGCTAATGGTACAGTCAGAGACAAACTGGGCTAACGGTACAGTCAGAGACAAGCTGGGCTAACAGTACAGTCAGAGACAAGCTGGGTTAATGGTACAGTCAGAGAGAAGCTGGGCTAATGGTAGTCACAGAGACAAGCTGGGCTAATGGTGCAGTCAGAGAGAAGCTGGGCTAATGGTACAGTCAGCGACAAGCTGGACTAATGGTAGTCAGAGAAACAAGCTGGGCTAACGATACGGTCAGAGACAAGCTGGGTTAACGATACGGTCAGAGACAAGCTGGGTTAACGGTACAGTCAGAGACAAGCTGGGCTAACGATACAGTCAGAGACAAGCTGGGTTAACAGTACAGTCAGAGACAAGCTGGGTTAACGATACGGTCAGAGAGAAGCTGGGCTAACGATACAGTCAGGGACAAGCTGGGTTAACGATACGGTCAGAGAGAAGCTGGGCTAATGGTAGTCACAGAGACAAGCTGGGCTAACGGTGCAGTCAGAGAGACAAGCTGGGCTAACGATACAGTCAGAGACAAGCTGGGTTAATGGTACAGTCAGAGAGAAGCTGGGCTAACAGTACGGTCAGAAACAAGCTGGGCTAACGGTACAGTCAGAGACAAGCTGGGTTAACAGTCCAGTCAGAGACAAGCTGGGCTAACAGTACGGTCAGAAACAAGCTGGGCTAACGGTACAGTCAGAGAGAAGCTGAGCTAACGATACAGTCAGAAACAAGCTGGGCTAACGGTACAGTCAGAGACAAGCTGGGCTAATGCTACAGTCAGAGAGAAGCTGGGCGAACAGTGTGGTCAGAAACAAGCTGGGCTAACAGTACAGTCAGAGACAAGCTGGGCTAACGGTACAGTCAGAGACAAGCTGGGCTAACGGTACAGTCAGAGAGAAGCTGGGTTAACGGTCCAGTCAGAGACAAGCTGGGCTAACAGTACGGTCAGAAACAAGCTGGGCTAACGGTACAGTCAGAGAGAAGCTGGGCTAACGATACAGTCAGAAACAAGCTGGGCTAACGGTACAGTCAGAGAGAAGCTGGGCTAACGATACAGTCAAAGAGAAGCTGGGCTAACGATACAGTCAGAGACAAGCTGGGTTAAAGGTACAAAGAGAAGCTGGGCTAACGATACAGTCAGAGACAAGCTGGGTTAACGATACAGTCAGAGAGAAGCTGGGCTAACGATATGGTCAAAGACAAGCTGGGCTAACGATACAGTCAGAGAGAAGCTGGGCTAACCGTACAGTCAGAGAGACAAGCTGGGCTAACGCTACAGTCAGAGACAAGCTGGGCTAATGGTAGTCACAGAGACAAACTGGGCTAACAGTACGGTCAGAAACAATCTGGGCTAACGGTACAGTCAGACTCAAGCTGGGCTAACTCTACAGTCAGAGAGAAGCTGGGCGAAGAATACAGTCAGAGACAAGCTGGGCTAACAGTACGGTCAGAGACAAGCTGGGTTAACGGTACAGTCAGAGAGAAGCTGGGCTAACAATACAGTCAGAGAGAAGCTGGGCTAACGGTACAGTCAGAAACAAGCTGGGCTAACGGTACAATCAGAGAGAAGCTGGGATAACATAACAGTCAGAGACAAGCTGGGCGATCAGTACGGTCAGAGACAATCTGGGTTAACGGTACGGTCAGAGAGAAGCCGGGCTAATGGTACAGTCAGAGACAAGCTGTGCTAATGGTACAGTCAGAAACAAGCTGGGTTAATGGTACAGTCAGAAACAAGCTGGGTTAATGGTACAGTCAGAGAGAAGCTGGGCTAACGGTACAGTCAGAGAGAAGCAGGGCTAATGGTACAGTCAGAGAGACAAGCTGGGCTAACACTACAGTCAGAGACAAACTGGGCTAATGGTAGTCACAGAGACAAACTGGGCTAACAGTACGGTCAGTAACAATCTGGGCTAACGGTACAGTCAGAGAGAAGCAGGGCTAACGGTACAGTCAGAGAGACAAGCTGGGCTAACACTACAGTCAGAGACAAGCTGGGCTAACAGTACGGTCAGTAACAATCTGGGCTAACGGTACAGTCAGAGACTAGCTGGGCTAACGCTACAGTCAGAGAGAAGCTGGGCTAACGATACAGTCAGAAACAAGCTGGGCTAACGATACGGTCAGAGACAAGCTGGGCTAATGGTACAGTCAGAGAGAAGCTGTGCTAACGGTACAGTCAGAAACAAGCTGGGCTAACGGTACAGTCAGAAACAAGCTGGGCTAACGATACAGTCAGAGAGACAAGCTAGGCTAACGTTATAGTCAGAGAGACAAGCTGGGCTAATGGTACAGTCAGAGACAAGCTGGGCTAACGGTCCGTTCAGAGACAAGCTGGGCTAATGGTACAGTCAGAGACAAGCTGGGCTAACGGTACAGTCAGAGAGAAGCTGGGCTAATGGTACAGTCAGAGACAAGCTGCGCTAACGGTACAGTCAGAGACAAGCTGGGCTAACGCTACAGTCAGAGACAAGCTGGGCTAACGGTACAGTCAGACTCAAGCTGGGCTAACGGTACAGTCAGAGAGAAGCTGGGCGAAGAGTACGGTCAGAGACAAGCTGGGCTAACAGTACGGTCAGAAACAAGCTGGGCTAACGGTACAGTCAGAGACAAGCTGGGCTAACGCTACAGTCAGAGAGAAGCTAGGCTAATGGTACAGTCAGAGACAAGCTGGGCGAACGGTACAGTCAGAGAGAAGCTGGGCTAACGGTACAGTCAGAGAAAAGCTGGGCTGACGGTACAGTCAGAAACAAGCTGGGCTAACGGGACAGTCAGAGAGAAGCTGGGCTAACGGTACAGTCAGAGAGAAGCTGGGCTAACGGTACAGTCAGAGAAAAGCTGGGCTGACGGTACAGTCAGAAACAAGCTGGGCTAACGGGACAGTCAGAGAGAAGCTGGGCTAACGGTACAGTCAGCAATAAGCTGGGCTAACGATACAGTCAGAGACAAGCTGGGTTAATGATACAGTCAGAGAGAAGCTGGGCTAACGATATGGTCAAAGACAAGCTGGACTAATGATACAGTCAGAGAGAAGCTGGGCTAACGGTACAGTCAGAGAGACAAGCTGGGCTAACGCTACTGTCAGAGACAAACTGGGCTACCAGTACGGTCAGTAACAATCTGGGCTAACGGTACAGTCAGAGACAAGCTGGGCTAACGCTACTGTCAGAGAGAAGCTGGGCGAACAGTACGGTCAGAGACAAGCTGGGCTAACGATACAGTCAGAGAGAAGCTGGGCTAACAGTACGGTCAGAGACAAGCTGGTTTAACGGTCCGGTCAGAGACAAGCTGGGTGAACAGTACAGTCAGAGACCAGCTGGGCTAACAGTACGGTCAGAAACAAGCTGGGCTAACGGTACAGTCAGAGAGAAGCTGGGCTAACAATACAGTCAGAGAGAAGCTGGGCTAATGGTACAGTCAGAAACAAGCTGGGCTAACGGTACAATCAGAGAGAAGCTGGGCTAACGGTACAGTCAGAGAGAAGCTGGGCTAACGATACAGTCAGAAACAAGCTGGGCTAACGGTACAGTCAGAGAGAAGCTGGGCTAATGATACGGTCAAAGAGAAGCTGGGCTAACGATACAGTCAGAGACAAGCTGGGTTAACGGTACAGTCAGAAACAAGCTGGGCTAATGGTACAGTCAGAAACAAGCTGGTCTAACGATACAGTCAGAGACAAGCTGGGCTAATGGTACAGTTAGAGAGAAGCTGGGCTAACGATACGGTCAAAGAGAAGCTGGGCTAATGATATAGTCAGAGACAAGCTGGGTTAACGGTACAGTCAGAGAGAAGCTGGGCTAACGATACAGTCAGAGACAAGCTGGGTTACGATACAGTCAGAGAGAAGCTGGGCTAACGATATGGTCAAAGACAAGCTGGGCTAACGATACAGTCAGAGAGAAGCTGGGCTAATGGTTCAGTCAGAGAGACAAGCTGGGCTAACGCTACAATCAGAGACAAGCTGGGCTAATGGTAGTCACAGAGACAAACTGGGCTAACAGTACGGTCAGAAACAAGCTGGGCTAACGATACAGTCAGAGAGAAGCTGGGTGAGCAGTACAGTCAGAGTCAAGCTGGGCTAACAGTACGGTCAGAAACAAGCTGGGCTAACGGTACAGTCAGAGAGAAGCTGGGCTAACAATACAGTCAGAAACAAGCTGGGCTAACGGTACAATCAGAGAGAAGCTGGGCTAATGGTACAGTCAGCGACAAGCTGGGCGAACAGTACGGTCAGAAACAAGCTGTGTTAACGGTACAGTCAGAGACAAGCTGGGTGAACAGTACAGTCAGAGACAAGCTGGGCTAACAGTACAGTCAGAAACAAGCTGGGCTAACGGTACAGTCAGAGACAAGCTGGGCTAACGCTACAGTCAGAGACAAGCTGGGCGAACAGTACGGTCAGAGACAAGCTGGGCTAACAGTACGGTCAGAAACAAGCTGGGCTAACGATACAGTCAGAGAGAAGCTGGGTGAGCAGTACAGTCAGAGTCAAGCTGGGCTAACAGTACGGTCAGAAACAAGCTGGGCTAACGGTACAGTCAGAGAGAAGCTGGGCTAACAATACAGTCAGAAACAAGCTGGGCTAACGGTACAATCAGAGAGAAGCTGGGCTAATGGTACAGTCAGCGACAAGCTGGGCGAACAGTACGGTCAGAAACAAGCTGTGTTAACGGTACAGTCAGAGACAAGCTGGGTGAACAGTACAGTCAGAGACAAGCTGGGCTAACAGTACAGTCAGAGACAAGCTGGGCTAACGGTACAGTCAGAGAGAAGCTGGGCTAACGGTCCGGTCAGAGACAAGCTGGGCTAATGGTACAGTCAGAGACAAGCTGGGCTAACGGTACAGTCAGAGAGAAGCTGGGCTAATGGTACAGTCAGAGAGAAGCTGGGCTAATGGTACAGTCAGAGAGACAAGCTAGGCTAACGGTACAGTCAGAGAGACAAGCTGGGCTAATGGTACAGTCAGAGACAAGCTGGGCTAACGGTCCGGTCAGAGACAAGCTGGGCTAATGGTACAGTCAGAGACAAGCTGGGCTAACGGTACAGTCAGAGAGACAAGCTGGGTTAACGGTACAGTCAGAGACAAGCTGGGCTAATGATACGGTCAGAGAGACAAGCTGGGCTAACGGTACAGTCAGAGACAAGCTGGGCTAACGGGCTTGTTTCTCTGCTGTATAACTGACTACAATGTAACTGGTGTAACCGTAAATACTTTCCTCCATTTAAAAGAGTTGGTTGTAATATATAATTCACTGTATAAAATTTAAGGGCCTATGCTAATTTTATTTACTTTAGTTTGTATTATGATTATAATTCTGCCTGGTTATTAATCTTGTTTTAAGATTAGTTTTAATGCTAATAATATGCATCAGCGAGAGGCAAATTTGCTGCATTGAGCAGACACTCCCTCTGGATTAAGTTCAGCAGAATTCGTTCATCAATAGAATTGATTGCAGGTGAGGCCAGTACTGGGACCCGGAAGGACTGGAGTATCCTCAGTGTCTCCCTGTGTCCAACAGGGACAAGATTCCTGCAACTGGTGTAGGTCCAAGCAGGGACTGGAGGTTAGAGGAATACCAGAATGTGTCAGGAAGGAACATTCAAAGTTCAAAGTAAATTTATTATCAAAGGACAAGTATGTCACCAGATACATCCCTGAGATTTGTTTTTTTTTTGTTGGATGCACAGTAAGTACAAAGAAATACAATGGAATCAGTGAAAAGCTGTACACAGACAAAGATAGAGAAATAACCAATGTGTAAAATACAACAAATTGTGCAAATACAAAAAAATAGAGACAAAATAACAATAAATATTGAGAACACGAGTTGCCGAGACCTTGAAAGTGAGTCTGTGTGTTGGGAAGCAGTTTAGTGTTGTGGTGAGCGAACTTGTCCACTGTTCCTGAAACGGGTGGTGTGGGACCTAAGGCTTCTGCACCTCCTTCTCGAAGGCAGCAGCAAGAAGAGAGCCTGGCCTGGGGGGTCTTTGATGATGGATGCTGCTTTCATGCTGCAGCAATTGTAGGGCTTTACCAGTGATGGACTGGACCGGGTCCAAAACTTTTTGCAGCCTTTCTCATTCAAGGGCATTGCTGTTTGAATATCAGGTCGTGATGCAACCAGTTAATATACTGTCCACTGTGCATCTATAGAAGTTCGTCAAAGTTTTCGATGACATATGGAATCTTTGCAAACTTCTAGGGAAGTTGAGGGGCTGCCGTGCCTCCTTTGTAATGACACTCGTGAGCTGGACCCAGGGTAATAGAGGTTCCCATAGATACTGTGTGGATAAGGGAAAAGATAAGTGGAAGTTTCTATGGGCCCATTACAGACAGATTCAGTAAAAATAATAAAGGGGAGAGAGGAAATGACAGAGGAAGCAGCAACACACACAAAACGCTGGAGGAACTCAGCAGGCCAGGCGGCACCTATAGAACAGGGTACGGTCGACGTCTCAGGCCGAGACCCTTCACCAGGACTGGAGAAAAAAAGATGAGAAGTCGGAGTAAGAAGGTGGAGGGAGGGGAGGGAGAAATGCAAGGTGAGAGGTGAAACCGGGAGACGGGGAGGGTGAAGTAAAGAGCTGGAAAGTTGATAAGTGAAAGAGATAAAGGGCTGGAGAAGGGGGAACCTAACAGGGGGAGGAGCACCAGGGGGAGAGGTGATGGGCAGGAAGGGAGATGAGGTGAGGGAGGGAAGTGGGAATGAGAAATGGTGAAGGAGACGTGGTGGGGTGCGGTGGAGGTGGTGATGGGGGCATTACCAGAAGTTTGAGAATTCGATGTTCATGCCATCAGGTTGGAGGCTACACAGACGGAATATAAGGTGTTGTTCCTTCAACCTGAGTGCGGCCTCATCGCGACAGCAGAGGAGACCCTAGATTGACATGTCAAGAGTAGATACTTTGTCTTTTATTTCATGGAAGAAATCATAGAAAGCCTCTTAGTAATAGAAGAAGAGAGAAAGTCCGAAGGAAACCAACATTAGTGAACAATTAGAGAAGGCCAATGAATCCTCATAGGTCACTGACCTGCATCCCAAGGGATGGCAAGGAATGACAAGGGAAATAATAGATGCCCAGGTAGTTGTGATCCAAAGCTCTGGATTCCAGAACAGCTTCCACAGATTGGAAGGTGGCAAATGTAGAGTGAAATGTTAGAATCTTTCAATAAGGAGCTGATATTTATAAAGCAGTAGGATTAGGCAGGGTCAAGCAGATTTATGAAAGGAAGATCGCGCTTGAGAAATCTGTTGAAGTTCTGAGGTTGGAGCCAGCAGAAGAGGTAAGGAAGAACCAGTGAATGTAAAGCGTTTTGGTCGTTTAAAAGGACTTGATAAGAAGCTGCACGAGAGATTACTAAACGAAGTGAGGGCAGATAGTTGTGGGGATGATATGCTGTCACGGAGTGGGGATTGGTTATTGAACGAAGTAGGAATAACTGGATCGTGTTTTCATTGTATGGCTGCAGTTAGTGAGGTGCAGGGGTCAGTGCATTGTCCCAAATAAGCTGAGTAAATGGAGGTCTGGTACAGATCAGCCATTATCTGATGGAATGGAGGAATCACTTCAGGGGATGTGTGACCTTCTCCAGGCAATGGGCCAGCATGGGCTTGATGGGCTGAAGAGCCTGTTTCCTTGCTGTTTGATTCTGTAGTCATCTACAAAAATCAGAAAATGTTCATCTCATTAAACCTTGTTCTGCTGATCATTCTGCCTTTGCTGACCTGTTTCTTAATTCCAGTCACCCACCTCCGATCTATGAACTTCAGCCAGCAAAAATCTATTTAGCTCAGATTTAAGGCTGTGAAACGAGCTGGTAAGGACATCAAATATTACGGGAAGAATGGGGCTGAATTCTGCTCCTCTGTGTTATGGTATCTATTGACCTCAGTTGGAGAGAGTTCAGTTGAGGATGGACTTTTGGAACTTTGATCTGCAAGCTGATGTGAAGATTATATTCTTTTTGTCCTGGTTCCTGGAACTTTGCCTATTTCCATCACACACATCCTCCACAGAAAGAGTTTCTAACTGCTCATTCCAACTCCTTTCAAAATCCTATCAGCCCAATCCATCTACATTTCTATCCTGGAGAATGTAATCTCTAATTATAATTTTCTCGTAACTCTCGGTATTAATTTATTATTGTCACGTATACTGAGTTAGTTTTTGTCCTGCTTGCCATCCAGACAGATCATGCCTTACATCATTACTTCCAGGTAGTAAACTACAAGTCAGAATACAGAACACAGAGCTACCCTTGCAGAGAAAGTGCAGTGCTGGTAGACAAATAACATGCAAGGGCAACCATGAGGTAGACTGGGAGGTTAAGGTTCAAAAGTTTATCTTTTAGCAAATGAGTGGTCTATTCAGGAGTCTGATAACAGTGGGATTGAATCTGTTGGATTCTGATGTTCTTGATCCAATGTTCTTTTAGAAGTCAGGAAAGAGCCGCAAGACTTGATGTTTCACAGTGGTTTTATTAAGTGTTGACAGAACAAAGGGAAGTTGAACAGGCAGTCACAGAAGTCTGCTAAGTGAAGGGAAAGCTAAGATTAAGATGGTGCTGTTTTGCATTCAGCTATTTTATACCCATAGAGATAAGGAAAAATTCCACTTAAATTTGAAGGTAAGAGTTAACCACTGAGAAAGCACTTATTCAAATTCTGCAGTACCAAGTTAACCAATGAGAAAGCACTTATTCAAATTATGAAGTACCAAGTTGACCAATGAGAAAACACTTATTCAAATACTGCAGAAGAAAGAAGCTTTCAGAGCTTCCCAGAATTATGCTTTGTATAACCACCATGGGCATATTAATCTTGCATAAAATATAAGCAGATAATTAATTGTTAAACTGAAAAGGAAGTAACAATTAAACCGTCCAATCTAAGAATTAAACAGATGGATCCAACAAAGCTGTCCTGGAGTCTGGTGGTATATGCTCTCAAGATTTGAATCTTCTGCCTGATGGGAGAAGGGAGAAGAGAGGTTGTTTGGAGTACAAGTATCCTTAATCATATTTGTTGTTTTTTCAAAGCAGTGGGAAATATAGACAGAGTAACAGGAGAGAGGCAGGTTGGTGTTATTGGCAGGGCTGCATTTGCAAATCACTGAAGTTTATTCTGCATTCTGTTTGCTGTTTACCTTTCCTGGTAGAATTCTGCTGAATCTGCAGCGTTGCCTTTCCGAGGCCAATTTTGGAGTGTGACGGTATGGATGAGGTCCCTGACCGGTCTGGAGACCAGGGTGGGATGGCGTGGCGTTAGCAGGAAGTGGGTTAGTCTGTGTGACTGATGTCCTCCGTTGCTTCTTTCACAGCTGCTATCCACTGAGGACCATCTGAAAGTGAAGTCCAGCAGGTTGAGAATGAAGAAAAGCTTTGAAGACTACAGAAGGTTTGTGTCTAATCCTTGTCACAATTTTCCATCATTTCTGAAACCTTTTCTGTCTGTTGTACCCTTTCCTTGATGTGCTCCATCTGCAACCACCCTATTTAGTCCAAGTACTGAACCAAAATGTCTCCTCTGTTACTTCTGCCAGTTTGTCCTGATTTCTGTCAGTCTGCATGTCTGCATTTCCATCTTGCTGCCTCCCTCCAGCTCACTGTCTACATACTGATCCCACATTCTATATGTGCCTACATCTTTCTACCTGCCATCTGCGTTTCTCACTCTGCCTCTCTGTTATGTTGCTTGTTATCCCATTGCCTGTCTGTTCTTTGACCTGCCTCTGTATTGCTGTCCATGTCCACCTGTGGAACAAATTAGCGTAGAAGTTCATGAGCGCCATTTCTCCAGTCAAAATGTTCTGGGAAAAGTCAAAGATTTGATAGTGCCACTTTCAAAAATCTTGTCAGTGTGACCCATGCTCGAAGCTCATCTGCCTTACCCTCAAAACTCCTTGCTTTGAAATGAACGTAACTCAGAATGCTCGCCCCACCACGCTCAACCTTCCAGTTCCTATCTTTGTATGTGGGTTTAGCATCTGCTTTCCCCACAATCACTACACTAGCTGCCCTGGCAGTCTGGTTCCCATCCTCCTGCGCCTTGCTTAAATCTTCCAGAGCAGAAGTAGCAAACTTTCCTACGAAGATGTTGGTTCCCCTGCAGTCGGGTGCAAACCATTGCATTTGTAGAGATCTCCCCTTCCCTGGGAGAGAGCCCAATGATCCAAAAGTCTGAAGTCGTCCCTCCTGCACAATCTCCTTGGCCGTGTGTTAGAAGTGTCATCTGCCTATGTCTCCAGCACATGACATGGATAGTAAGCCAGAGTTTACTGGTCTGCAGGTCCTGTTGTTTAACTTAGAACCTGGACTCACTTTGCAGGGCCTTGTCACTCTTTCTGCCTCGGTCATTGTCACCGACCTGGACCACGGCGTCTGGCTGCTCTCCCACCTCCTTAAGAATGCTCAATCCGAGATGTCCTCAACCCTGGCACCAGTGAGGCAACATGCCATCTGGGAATCTCGTTCTTGTCCACAGAACCTCCTGTCTGTTCTCCTCACCAATGAATCACTACCTATCACTACCGTTATCCTCATCTCCCTCCTTCGCTTCTGAGCCACAGAGCCAGACTCAGTGACAGAGGCCTAGTCACTCCAGCTTTTTCCCTGGTAGGTCAGCTGAATCCAAAGGGTTAATGAGGGAGCGGTCACAGAGGTACTCTGCATTATTGGCCTATTCCCTTTCCCTCTCCTGATTTTCAGCCAGCTACCTGCCTCCTGCAGCTTAGGTGTGACTACCACCCTATAGGTCCGATCTATCACCTCCTCACTCTCCCAAATGACCCAGTTCTCTGATGCAGTCTGTAAGAAGCTGTGGCTGGATGCAGGTGTAGTCAGCAGGGATGCTGGAGGTCCCCCTGCCTTCCCACATCCCACAAGAGGAGCACTCTACTGCCCTGACTGTAAATCCTACTGCTCTAACTGTGCAATAAAAAGAAAGAGGAAATTGACAGGAACCCTACCCTGGTCTCTGCCTCTCCTCACCAAAGCCTCTTGAGCCAAAACCTCAGTTCCCCCTCTAACCCTGTCCCACTCCAATAATGACCACTCCCACAATGGCCGCTCCACTTAAATCTAAAAGCAAACTACTGCAGATGCTGTACACCTGAAATATAACCAGTAAATGCTGGAATTGGCAGAGATAATGTTCCAACCCAGTGACCTTTCATCAGTTTTCTCAGTTTTATAGACATCTACCACTCTGCACCATCAGAGAAATGGGTATGAATTGTGACACAGCAGATCGCTCATCAATAATACCCTCATACATAAGAGAGCTACAACTCTGTTTGTTTCTCTCTCAAAAAAAGAGACTGCCCTGTCACTGTTTGTTAAGGGGTGAGGCAGCTAAGGCTTTTAACCCCACATTGAAAGGAGTCCTCAGCAGATCCTGAATTGAAATCTCTTTTGTCTTTCTGATAAACAAATTGAACAGGAAGCGAGCAATCCGACTGAACAAGCAGGTGAATGATGGGGCGAAGGAGAACATGACGGCGAGTGAGACCACAGACTCCGACTACTCCGAAGGAGAAGGAGGAGGGAAAAGTGACGATGGGAAATGATCCAGACATCCGATGGGGACCGAAACTCCCGGATTTGTGCTCATTCCACACCACTGCCATCACAGAGACAGCACACCTGGGATTTACTGCTGCTAGCCATGGTTCACTGGCTCACACCTTCACCCTCTCCTCCACATGGGCCAGCTGATTGTGGGATTGATTCTTGGTTGGCCCTCTCAAGGCCATGCTACAGGGAGTCTGTCTTTCGGGAGAGCTGTTGGTACAACTCGTCTACTCTTTCGGGTTAGTAAATAACTCCAGAGCTACCATTTGGAAGGATGAGCAGAACTCTTGTGTGTTCTGGTCAATACTTACTCACAACTGATATCCCTGAGATGGGTAATCTGGTTGCTATGTAATTATTCTTACAGGCTCCTACAGTAGCCCCATATCTAGGTTCTTTTTACTGAGGCAGTGAGAAGATTATGGTCTCTGATAAATACTTCTATGTTATTATCAGAGGAAGAAACTCCATTTCAATATCTCTACACTAATCCTCTGCACGATAACCTCCCTGTGTCTTTTCATCAGTCTTCATTCTTCTTTCCAGCATCTATTACTGGACCTGTGTCACAGTCCCTCATTTTCCTCAGCTCTTCTTTTTCTCCAACTCTCTCTCTCTCTTCTCTTCCTCCTGGCTCCTGTCCTTTCTGTCTCTCCCCAGATCCAAGCGTCTGCCCCTTTGTCATAGTGGCGGCATCCAATTGACCCAAACTTACATGAAACAGCACCAGGTCTCCCATTATTGTAAGGGGGTCCTGCATGTGTAAGCTGTGTCAGTGGCTACCTTTATCATTATATTTTGGAGTGGGCTTCCACACAATAGCCAAATAAAACTGCGTACTCAGTGTTAAGGTCTGAGTAACTTAAGGGCATCACATTTCTCTCTTGTCATTTCTTTGATAAACAATATAAACAGAAGGTCAAAAGACAGGTTAACAATAGAACCAGTAAGTGTGGACTAAGCAACATGCCCAAAATGCTGGAGGAACTCAGCAGGTCAGGCAGCATCTATGGAAAAAGGTACAGTTGACGTTTCGGGCCGAGACCCTTAGTGTGGACTAACTTGTCACTAAACACGGTTTATTTTGCCTTTTGTAGACTGCCTTCCCCTTGCGTGGACTTTCCCCATCTCGTGGCTTTCTCACTGGCTCAGGCTGTGCTGTAACATCACCAGTAGATGGCAGCATCTCAGCATGAGGCACCTCTTCCTTCCTCTGTGAGCTGGAGAAGGACGCTCCCTACTCCTTGTCCATGTGTAAGGCTGGTTGTCAGTAAAGTTGTTCTGAAAGAGACAAGCATCCAATCGGTTTACTAATGAATCCCACAAGGCAGCTTCTTGTTCTCCTTGTCGGATTTGTGAACAGATCCTGACATGTTGCTTAGAGATGACATAAACTTTCCTTAGCTGATGAGTTTATCCTTTGAGGTCACATTGCCTGGACTAGGTGTGTCCTGATGAAGGATCTCGGCCTGAAACTTCGATTGTGCCCTTTTTTCATACCTGGCCTGTTGAGTTCCTTCAGCTTTTTGTGTGTGTTGCTCGGATTTCCAGCATCTGCAGATTTTCTCTTGTTTGTAGGTGTATCCAATGTTGCTTGAACATAGTCGTCAAATGGGGATGGCATGACAGCATGATGTAACGCCATTACAGTACAGTTACATTAGCATAACACCATTACAGTACAGTTATATTAGCATAACCCCATCACAGTACAGTTACATTAGTGTAACCCCATTACAGTACAGTTACATTAGTGTAATGCCATTACAGTACCAGTGACCTGAGTCCAATTCTGCTTACTGTCTGTGAGGAGCTTGTATGTTCTCCCTGTGACTGTGTGGGTTTCCTCTGGGTGCTCTGGTTTCCTTCCACATTCCAAAGACATATGGATCAGTAAGTTGATTGGTCACATGGGTGTAATTGGACAGGTGTGGGCTGTCTCCATGCTGTATCACTAAATTAAATGGGTGGAGTCTTTCAGAATCTATGAATAACCTCTTCTTGGACTTCCAGCTGGGTACAGGTATTGATTTTAATTGACATTTCAATGACAAACTCTAACAAACTCTCCCAGAGAAATGGGCAGTAGCAGAACACTGCATTTACAATAGCCAAAGGATTGACTTTGACGGAACAAAACTACTGTGCCATCCCAATGGCTTTTGGGACGTCTGGTGAAGGAAGCCATTGAAATAAAACTAGAGGAATTTTTTTAAACAAAGTCGAAGGTCTTGGTCTAAGTACGAACTGGCATTCGATTGTAATCAAGTTGAGAAAGTGGAAACCTGATTGGATGAGGTCTAACCAATCAGGAGGGACGGATGGCGGGGGTATAAATGCCATTGGACTAGACATGCCCAGGCATCATCCCTGATGAAGATGGCAGAATTTGTCAATGAAACGTCAGTTATAATTGATACCTGAACCCGGCTGGAAGCCCAAGAATAGTTTATTCGTCATGTATGCTGAGGCAAACATGGGACCCATTTTCTCTGTCAGAATCTGTTTTATAACCAAGACTGCCTATTAATGAAGCAGCAAGGACACACTTCCTCATCAGTATTCTTGTTTCTTGTGAATCGTTAATCTTCTAATTCTCCACGTGTTCCTGTTCAGTCTTTCTGACAGCAAGAAATCATCTAGCCTGGCCTATGTCACTTGCAGGTGGTCGGATTGGATCAACCTATCCATTCCCCACAATTCACAATATCCCACAAAGATCCATATAATGCAATAGTCTAAGCTGAGTATTGACCATGAAGCACTCCTTTCGATCTTTGTCCAACATGATTTGCTGTTGACCTGTCCTCTAAGCTAAACAAACGGGTCATCAACCAGAGGCAGGAGGTCTCTGCCTGGAAAATCAAGACACTTCAGCCGTCAGAGACCTGAATCAGAAGCGGAAAATACTGCAGACACTCAGCAGATCAGGGAGAAGCAGTTGGTGTTTCAGGCAGAGGACTTTGGAAAGGGGGCAGAAGAGGTTTACTGGGATGCTGCCTGGATTAGAGAGTGTGTGCTCTAACACAAGGCTGGATAAACTTGGATTGTTTGCTCTGGGGGGAGGAGGCTGAGGTGAGAGCTGATGGGGGTTTATACAGTGATGAGAGGCAAGTTATTTTACACAGAGAGTGGTGTGTGCATGGAATGCGCTGCCTGGGGAGGTGGCAGAGGAAGATATATCAGGGACTTTTAAGAGATGTTTGGATAGGCACATGAATATGAGGAAAATGGAAGGATATGAATGAGTGTAGGCTGAATGAAGATTAGCTGAGGAATCTGAAGTATGATTGGGACTGACTAGACATAACACAAAAGGCGCTGGTGCTGATTGTGAAGATGGATAATGATCAGGCTGAAAACTTAGACGCTACAGCTCCTCAGCCCAGACAACCCTACAAGGTGTGAAAACCAGCTTAAAACCTCAGAAAAGGAAAACAAAACTTATTCATGAAGGAGACATGCTGGCATGATGGCAATTTTCACAATGATTCCATTCAACTGATGCTCTTGATTCCGAACATGCAGCATAGCCCTTCGGCCCACAATATTATGCTGACCCTTTAGCCAACCCCAATTAAGCTAACATCCACACCCCCAATTTTACCCTCCAGTTTTCTTTCAGCCATGTGCCTATCTACGAGTCTCTTACATGTAATGTATTTGCCATTACCACCACTCCTGGCAATGCATTCCACGCACCCACCACTCTCTGCGTGAAAAACCTGCCACTATCATCCCCCCACTATATTTTTCTCCAATCACCTCAAAATTATGCCCTCTCCTATTAGCCATTTCCACCTTGGGGGGAAAGAGCCTCTGGCTTTCCAATCTATCTGTACCTCTTATAATTTTATACACCTCCATCAAGTTACCTCTCATCCTCCTCACTCCAAAGAGAAAAGCTGTAGTTTGCTTAGGCTCTCCTCATAAGACTTGCCCTTTAACCAATTTCCCCCGGGATCAATAAAGTATGACTATGACTATGACTAATCCAGCGGAGGTGAAGCACCAAATACAATTCCCTATTTGGTGTTAGTGCAGCTACCTAAGTAGACAGGGTCCTGCTGATAATTTGCTCTTTGTTTCCCATTCCCTCCACTCTTTACCATTCAGTCCCTATCCCTCTGTTATCCATGATCCCAGCGATGACGGGTCTATTTTTGGTGCTGAAGTTATCGAGGCAGTAGGAGGTGGTGGACAGCAGGTGGCGGTATTGCCAATGGAATTGTATTTGGGAGCTGGTTGCCAAGGGATAAATAATTGAATTGTTGAAGACAATGGAAACACGGGGAGTCGTTGGGTGCAGAGTGGCTTCCAGGGCTAATAAGAGGATAAAATATTGGAAGTGGAAAGAGAAGAGAAGCAGTTATCCTTCGGAAATGTTAACTTTTTCCATGGATGCTGTATGACCGGCTGATTATTTCTGATATTCTCTGCTTTGTGTCAGCATTCCAGCTTGTGCAGTGCTTTGCTTCTGGGGAATCGGGGTAATACAGCGAAGGACATTCTTACATTAACACGCTTGTGCTTCTCTCCCGGCTTCCATCGCTCATCCTCGCGTTACTCCACACCTGTCAACCTCTGCATCTTCCCCGTTCCCGAATTAGTCAGGCGACCGGCTCCAGCTCCAAATGAGCAACGACTCCCGTTAAACGCCGTCCGCAACAGCAGAGTGTCCCAGTGCGTTGCACAGGTGTGTCAGCGGGGGACATCAGGGCAGAATCTTAGATCTAGAAGTTGGCTTTATGGAGAGATTGTATGAGGGGGAGAGAGAGAGAGAGAGGTGAACAGTGGTAGGGAAGTTCAGGGTGGGAATCCTGGAGCCGAAGATCTTGATTTCTGAAAGCATTGCTGCCGTGTGTGAACTGATTAAAACCAGGAGTGATCAAAGCTGGATCTGATCAGTGTCGAAATCTTGGAGGGTTATAATGCTGGGGTATTCCTTGCAGAAATGGATGGGGTGAGGGGGAACTGAGGGTTATATTGCTGGGGTATTCCTTGCAGAAATGGAGGAGATAAGGGAGAACTTAGGGTTAAAATGCTGGGGTATTCCTTGCAGAAATGGAGGGGGTGAGGGAGAACTAAGGTTATATTCCTGGGGTATTCCTTGCAGAAATGGAGGGGGTGAGGAGGAATTGAGGGTTATAATGCTGGGGTATTCCTTGCAGAAATGGAGGGGGTGAGGAGGAATTGAGGGTTATAATGCTGGGGTATTCCTTGCAGAAATGGAGGGGGTGAGGAGGAATTGAGGGTTATAATGCTGGGAGATTCCTTGCAGAAATGGAGGGGGTGAGGAGGAATTGAGGGTTATAATGCTGGGGAACTCCTTGCAGAAATGGAAGGGGTGAGGAGGATGTAAAAACAAAGGCATGAATGTTTAAACTGATGCATTGGTTGAGTGGGAGACGATATGATAGGTGGGCAGGGTTTGGTCTAAGACGGAACGCAAGCAGCGGAGTTTATGGGGAGCTGGATGCATGCATTGTGCTGAGGGGCTGGACTCCCTGGACACATTCATCCTCAGAGGTGCCTGGCCGCACTCCCAACCCCGCCCCTGTCCCCCACCCTGCCCTTGCCCCTTCCCCTGTCCAGTAAGAGAGCCGTGCCTTGCACTGCCGAGGCCTGAGGGTCTGCAACATCCGTCACAGACCCCTCTGTAGCTGAACAGCTGCTCTCCTTATGCCTCGGGATTTGTTTGCTCAACGGTGTTTTCCTTTCCACTTAACCCAGAGATCATTCCCAATTCACTGGAGTTCTGATAACTTCCATAAATTACCCAAGGCTTGGGAAGAATTACATCAGAGGAATTTGATTATCTCAGCATTCTGAGAATCTCCCCCGTGACCTGGGCAGATCCATACTGAATGGGTATGTCGGCTGACTCAGATTCCTGAGACATAATTTCCTGTTTGCTTTCCTTGTGGAATTGGTAAATCAATCAAGGTTTATCCTGACTTGGGTCCTTTCCTGGAATATTAAAATACAAATTGCACTCGCTGCTGACTTGTACATATCAATACTGGCCTGCCATAAAACAGCTCAGAATTCAGCGACTGAAGTTAAAGCAAAATGCCCAAAATAGTCAGCAGGTCGGGCAGCATCTGTGGAGAGAATTAATGTTTCAGGTCAATGGCTTGTCATCAGCGTTGTATCATGTAACCTAACCACAGCCCAACTTTGTTTTCATGAGGTTCACGGTGCAGGCAGCTGGCTTGTTTGAGTTGGACCGTGAGTACATGGCAAAGTAAGATCTGGAGATGAAGAAAAATGTTTGTTAGCACAGAGCACAGAAGCCCAGCCTGAGTCTCTCCAAAATGGAGTGCAGTAACTATTCTATTGGGAAATGGGTGGTTGGTTATCGAGAAGTGGGTGGTTGGTTATTGAGAAGTGGGTGGTTGGTTATCGAGAAGTGGGTGGTTGGTTATTGAGAAGTGGCGTGGGTTTGGGAAGGAGAGAGAGGAGGCTGCAGGGAGGAACAACTGGGGAGAAGGGATGAGAATAGAAAGGATTGAGGGTAGGAATAAAAAGGAGAAGGAGAGAGAGATTGGAGCAAAGGAGTGGGAAAGGAGAGAATGAAGAAAAAGAAGAGAAGGAAACGAGGGGACAGCACAGCCGAAGGGAAAAAAGGGAAGAGAGTGAGGGAAGAGTATGGCAACAAAAATGAGGATGGAGAGGGGAATCTGCAGTATTGTTCAGGGGATTTGTCTAATTGTTTCTCAGGATGTTAGTGGCGAGGACGAAATACACATACAGCAGAGAGTCAGGATGAGTTAACAGGCCAGACCCTCTCCTGTGCGTCTGGTTTCTTTCTGGCTCCAGTCAGTGCTCAGGGGATTGGTCCTTTTGGTTGATGCAGGATATTTTTTCCCTCAATAATGATTTTGGGAATCTTTATCAAAGGCCAAAAGTTATTAAAGCCTTCATTCCATTGAAAGGGTTTGCCAAGTAAAACAAGAGAGGGGCCTCACACTGCAGCCTGATCGACGGGCGAAAGGGAACGAGCTACTCCTGCCTGGTAGAGTGAGTCTCAGTGAATGCTCCTGTACACGGTCAAAGGACTAGTCACGGCTTTTGTGTGTCTGGTACAGACACCGGGGGCTGCAGAGG